>NW_021134624.1:0-1317 GCF_004193835.3 Ostrinia furnacalis
GTCTCGCTTCACGAAGCTGTGTTCGCATATCGTGCACTTGTACTTGATGACGCCCTTCACGGATACTATTTGAGGCTGCAGCGGCGTCTTAGGTGCGAATTGTTGAGTGGCCCTTCCCATCATGCGGCGTATCTTACCGTCTATACGCGGCCCAGATTGACTATTTTATAATACAAGTTAATTTTACATTATCTACTTACTGTAAAATTGTCTCGCTTCACGAAGCTGTGTTCGCATATCGTGCACTTGTACTTGATGACGCCCTTCACGGCTACTATTTGAGGCTGCAGCGGCGTCTTAGGTGCGAATTGTTGAGTGCCGCTTCGCATCATGAGGCGTATCTTACCGTCTATACGCGGCCCAGATTGACTATTTTGTAATACAAGTTAATTTTACATTATCTACTTACTGTAAAATTGTCTCGCTTCACGAAGCTGTGTTCGCATATCGTGCACTTGTACTTGATGACGCCCTTCACGGCTACTATTTGAGGCTGCAGCGGCGTCTTAGGTGCGAATCGCTGAGTGGTCCTTGCCATCATGCGGCGCATCTTACCGTCTATACGCGGGCCAGATTGACTATTTTGTAATACAAGTTAATTTAACAGTATCTACTTACTGTAAAATTGTCTCGCTTCACGAAGCTGTGTTCGCATATCGTGCACTTGTACTTGATGACGCCCTTCACGGCTACTATTTGAGGCTGCAGCGGCGTCTTAGGTGCGAATTGTTGAGTGGTCCTTGCCATCATGCGGCGTTTCTTACCGTCTATACGCAGCCCAGATTGACTATTTTGTAATACAAGTTCATTTTACATAATCTACTTACTGTAAAATTGTCTCGCTTCACGAACCTGTGTTCGCATATCGTGCACTTGTACTTAATGACGCACTTCACGGCTATTTGAGGCTGCAGCGGCGAAGTTTTAGGTGCGAATTGTTGAATGCCGCTTTCCATCATGTGGCGTATCTTACCGTCTATACGCGGCCTAGATTGACTATTTTGTAATACAAGTAAATTTTACATTGTGTACTTACTGTAAAATTGTCTCGCTTCACGAAGCTGTGTTCGCATATCGTGCACTTGTACTTGATGACGCCCTTCACGGCTACTATTTGAGGCTGCAGCGGCGTCTTAGGTGCGAATTGTTGAGTGGCCCTTCCCATCATGCGGCGTATCTTACCGTCTATACGCGGCCCAGATTGACTATTTTGTAATACAAGTTAATTTTACATTATCTACTTACTGTAAAATTGTCTCGCTTCACGAAGCTGTGTTCGCATATCGTGCACTTGTACTTGGTGACGCCCTTCACGGC